>NC_092820.1:157597452-157642452 GCF_023375885.2 Dermacentor andersoni
TTTGCCTGCGGACGCCAGACGGGGAAAGTGCAGAGAGTGTCTATGTTGGCAGTGAAGCTCGTCTCCTGAAATCATGGGTTCGCGCACTTCAAATATTTCAGTCTCTTGCGGTTGAACACTCTAAAGGGCACGTAACAACTTCCAGCGCATGGTAAAAATTTGCTATGCAGCCTGGCGAGGGGCCCTTTAACACGGCTGGTTTCTGCACCGTGTCCGATTAGAAACGTGCATCGATTCCCCATTTCACGCAAGAAGCCTTGCCTGTCCCCACAGTGGCGGAATAGCACCAGCATACACCGCGTTCACGCGGCTCCCGAGCAAATTGTTATGTGCGCACGTGACAGCCGAAGCGATCGACCATTCGGTTTTCTCTGTGCCATTTGGCTGCCGAGTGAAAGGAGACCGGATAAATGTATGTTCTGCTAAAACTGGCCAGCCGAATGTATTTGCGGCGCTGTGTCGCGGCCAACTGTGCATGAACCGCAGACAGTCGTTCTCGCCAGGGAGCTTCCCACAACCATTGCTAGGAGGAACCACTGCACTAGTTCCTACAAGAGCCGCAAGTGTATATGGCGATTCAATCGCCATGGGAACGATATGGTTTCTGGCACGTGGACTTGCCTAAACTTCGTCGTTCTGGCTTCAAACGGCTTTGCGTCTACGAGAATCGATCATTTCTCCAACAATGCATTGCGTTGGAAATGCAACTGCTTGCAATGATTGCCCATGTATGCACTCATTTGCCTCGCTGCGTTTAGAAAGCTATCGCGGCGCCTAGAAATTCGGAGAGATAAAACGTATAACAAATAACATTAGAAGAACGTTGGACGCCACAAGCCCGAAGATATTGGACAAGTCAACGCAAACGATGATTCTCATGTTAGCT
Organism: Dermacentor andersoni; assembly: GCF_023375885.2. Taxonomy (NCBI): domain Eukaryota; kingdom Metazoa; phylum Arthropoda; class Arachnida; order Ixodida; family Ixodidae; genus Dermacentor; species Dermacentor andersoni. The sequence continues at coordinate 157,598,339 of NC_092820.1, forward strand.
GACACGGGAATCCCCATGGAATGCCTCCACGGGGAGATCATTTTTAAAGTTTTTCGTAAACTTTAGACATCGTCTGACGCAGACAACATAGTTCTAGTTCTCGGGCGCGATTATTTAGAGCGGCGGGCATCAATTGCACGAGACGTCGAAACACGTATTCAACTAATAAAAAAGAATTCGCTGACTAACTTCTTAATTACGTTACGGTGCATATGCAAGGCGCATGTAATTGCAGTGAATTTCCAGAATGACACCAGTTTGGAAACATGCGCCATCAAACTCGCCGCAAAAATGCACTGCTTTTCCACTTACTTTTTAAACAAAACGCCACTTTACGCCCTGAAGCACAAAAGTATAACTGGAATGCCCATGTATTTCGTTCCACACTTCGCTTAACAATATCTCGAAACTGGTGTCACCACGGATATTCACCTATAGACGTCTTGCAAGCTCACCTGCTACAATTTGTGAATCCCAATATTTCCCGTTAAGTTTATATATATGAAGTTAATCAGTTCATTTCTGTTAATTAGTTGAATATGTGTTTCGATTTCTCGTGCTAGTAACCCCCGCGTCTTCGAAAAATTCAACCCTCTCGAGGACAAGAATTACGCTACCTGCCGCAGGCGATTTCTTTTCTCTTAAATTCCGGAAAACATGAATAGTGATCACCCCGTACATAGCAACTTTTGTAGTATATCGACAACGGACCGCACTTCCTCCGTCCTTACTATGTAAACAAAACTCACTCGCAAGGGCACGTGCAAGCGGGAGTCGCGCGGCAGCGTCCGTGAACCCAGCCCAGCTGGGTGCAAGGTCGATGACCCGCGGCTCTAGCGCGAGAGCGGGCGCGCTCAGGGCTGTAGCTATAGCTGCCAACAACTCCGCCACGTAGCTGTATATCGTCCGCGGCAGGCACAGCGCTCGGCGGTCGTTCTTCGACGTCGACGGGGAAACGTTGTCGCCTACTGGCTAGCCAACCGACTGACTATCCGTCAAGTCGACCGGAATCGACTCGACGTATTTCTACGTCAACGAGTGGAAAGCGGGAGAAAGCAAGCAGCAGTCGATTCTCTCGTTTCTTTTGACGCTTCTTTATGTTGAGAGCGCTGTCGCGGCGTGGGCCACAGGCTTACGAGGGCTCTAGTTCGGGTCCCAGGAAACCGCAGGGACCGCGGGATCGGCCGGCCGCGGTCTCATCGGCTCCGTGATTAACTAGATCGGCGGCCGCTTTTTATTGCCCCCCCCCCCCCCCCGCCCCCCCGTCCCACTCCCTCGAGAGGTGCTGTCGCCTATTGCGCGCTGGCCTGGTTGGATGGATCGGGCGCGGCGTTGGCGGTCACACGAGAGTGTCTATACCTAACTAAGACAGCGGAGCTGGAAGCAATGGGAATCGCGGGGACGAGAGCATTGGAGGCGCCGCCAGAGACAGCCGACGCTGATGCAGCTAAGCGTACAGATATACCTTTTCTACATCCCGAATAGCTCGTCATATAGACGTCCACGTATGTATATATACCCGAAACGAGTACCGTTGCGATAACGATGCCTTTAACAATTTTCCTGCGTCCCCCGTGTTGTTCGCGAGGGGAACAACTTCGCTGCGACGTTAACTAATACGGTGTCACAACCTAACTTTATTAAACTATTAGATGATGTAACAGATGATTAGAAAAATTATTTTTTATTCAGAATTATTCTTAATTTCCTCTAATATTGTCATAGCTTAAATAGTGGTGTTACTTTTAGCATGCTTATTCTTCTTATTTTTTTTCCTTTGTAATATTGCTAAATTTCGTAATAGACATGTAACAAGTGTACTGAACGTGCTACTTAGTATTCTTCGTGTATAGTATCCATGTGAACAGAAATTATTGCTGTAAATGTGCTTGTTACAAACTTGCACGTACTGATATATATTCATACATATAAAAATGCTCCTTTCTTCATTGTATAAATCATATGTCCGCCTGCTATAGTCTCGAGATGAAACTGGCAGTATATTGTAAACAAACAAACAAACAAACAAACAAACAAACAAACAAACAAACAAACAAACAAACAATAAATAAATAAATAATTTAATGGCGCAAGGGCCAGGTCTGGCCTAAGAGCACCATACAATAAATAAATAAAATACATTACAAAGGCAAGCACAAGTGACCCTTCAGAGATTCCTGGAAGGGAGTACGTAACAGGGCTGGAAATTATTGATTACAAGTTGCCTCATCCGACGTAAATTGTCTGCGCGTTTAACACGGCCGTATTTATTGCTGATTTCTGCGCGACGCGAATTCACGGGCCTTTCTGTGACCCCTCTGTGTCTTCTGAATTTAGTGTATCAGTGTGAGCTGCGTCTTATGTTCTAGTGTGTTTTGCGTGACCTCTGTTACCTGTAACTGGAACAGTGTTTTAACTATGCGGCATGTTGTGCCACATATATATTTAAAACTGCTTAAATTCCCAGGTTCCAGTAACAGGCGCGCGCATGGAAGACTGTTCCACATAATAGGCAAAAAGTAACTGGAACACCGTTCTCGATAACAGTGGCTGCTTTCACTGGAACACATAATTCCACGCAATTCTTCTTATGCGTAAATTAAAAAAAAAATAGCAAGATGAGAGACATTTCCTTACGTTTTGCGATTTCCTTGTGGGATGCCGTTCCCATTTCTGCATAAGCGAAAAGATATTTCCGAAAAATGTGCCACTTACAGCTGGAAATGAGATTAAGGAGTGTATTATACAGCAGAGGTACAGCGGACATATCCATGCGGCTCTCTGCACTGATTGAGCGCCATTCTACGTCGGCCGAAATAATATATATATATATATATATATATATATATATATATATATATATATATATATATAGAGAGAGAGAGAGAGAGAGAAGTTGCAGGCCACTGGCACTGACTCGAGAAATCTGAGTGCCAAAATGTCCAACGACACGCGGACTCCAAGCGAACGTTCCAAATCGCAGTGGGGTTCCCGGGCTCCTGTCCCAAGCTTCACATAAATTTCAGTTCACTTCACAATCTCCGCCATTTATATAATACTCACCCTCAGTTTCCTTCATTATTTATTTTTTTTTTTTTTTTGGTGCCGTCGCGGACAATTACCCTTCTCTATGAAACGTAAGACAATCTATGCTGAAGGGCGCAGGGTGGAAAAAAAAAAAAAAAAAAAAAACGGCGGAAGAGAAACACATACGCACACACGCACAAAAAAAAAAAAATGCGCGGGTAACCAAAAAGGCAAGAACGCGCAAAGCGATCCCCTGAGGCAATTGACGCCGGCAAAAATGTGGCAGCGTCATTAATATCTTTCTTCTGGATATCCGGTGACAATTTTTCTCATGCGCGAGTAGGAAAAAAAAAAAAAGAAATCACGTGACCATATAAGCTGCGCCGGGTCACCGACTGCGCTCGTCTCGCTAAAACCATGCGGCGTTGAGAAACGCCGAGGTGAAAACGTCGTCCGTTTCCGCAGAGCCGACTAGCGCGCCACCTTGTATCATCCGAGAGAAGAACGAGCAGACGATCAACAGACGTACGAGGCGCTGAAAGGTGCCGCGGCAACGATTTTCGCTTCTTTCTCGGCGAGTGATACCTGAATGTCATTGCTTATTAATTTCTAGATTTTGTGGCAGTGCGTTTTCTTCATTTTTTTCTTTTCTTTTTCACTAAGCAGGTGCCGGTAGAGTGACGTCACAAACCCGTGGTGCCACGTCTAACGAATCACCGCAGATTTCTTGAGATGCCCCCGGACCTGGCACGGAAGCTATGCGGCTAAGCTGTATGCTCCCCGGGCTCTAGGTCGCGGGTGCGATTACCGACTCAGGCGGCCGCACGTCGATGAAGCGTAATTGTAAAAACGATCGTGCTCAATGCTTCGGTTGCTCGTTAGAGAACACCAGGAGGTCAAATTAAATTTCGGGGTCCTTCATTCCTCAGCCCATCACAGTACCGTGCTTTGCGACAACTCCGTGATTTATCATTATTTTTACAGGCCACATATAGCGCGAATGGTAGCATGCTGATGGAACATCCCGTGGATCACGTGTTTTTTGCATTCGCAGCAATACCAAAAGCCACGAAAAAAAAATCCCGTTGATAAATTAATTAGGTGTTGGTATGCACATTAAGCCGTGGTGTGCTTCACTATTAGTGACTGCATGCGCGATATCAAATAAATCAGGTGTTCGGTGTCTCCCCAACTCGGTTGTCGTGGCTCTCCATTAGTAAAACGAGAACGAATAAGCATTTACATAAACGAACAATAAACAATAACTCAGAAGAGCGCTGTAGTGGACGAGTTTATTAACCACACTAAAGTATGTCCTTGAGGCAAGAATAAGGGATGGCGCACGCACGCGCACGCACGCACACACACACACACACACACACACACGCACACACGCACACACGCACGCACGCACGCACGCACGCACGCACGCACGCACGCACGCACGCACGCACGCACACACACACACACACACACACACACACACACACACACACACACACACACACACGCGCGCGCGACATTGCGCTCAGTGTCCTAGGTACGTGTACGAGCTTCAATCTGTCCACTCGTTTTCCTTGAACAAGAACTCTAGGACCATATACCAGTTAGTTAAAACCAGCAGACGACAACATAGCGCGCAAAGGCACTCCAAAATGATGAGTGCCTCCCCGATTTGCATGGAAAGGGGTCGGTAAAAGGGTCGGCACTGCCTGCAGCTTCGGCCCCACTGCACAGCTCTCGCGAGCCCGGGATACGCGACACTTGGGAGTCCCGCCCGCGGCCCGAGGAGAGCTCTCGTCGACGGTGCAGTTGGAGACCACAAATCAAGCCGCCCCCTCCAATTTCGCGAGCGCGCGCAGCGCCGGATAGGAGAGCTCAAAATCCGGGGGCGGCAGGAATAACGCGCGAGGCAGACGCCATGGGAAACCCGCCGAGGCTTCCTCGAGCCGAATTAATTGCTGTTTGCAAGATAGGAATACGCGGGACAAGGCGCGAACGGTGGTGTCGCCCGTCCGTGTGGTCTGGAGCTCCCGTGGCATAGCTTGTGGCCGGTATACTACACGCATTGTCAGCTGGAGTTTTGGTGGGTGCTAAAGAATGCCCGCACCGTGTACGCATATATTCCTGGAGTTCCCTTTAGGAATTTACGCAGGAAACTCTATACCAGCCAACCAGTAGCCTTATACCAGTGTCCCAGCCAACATTATCCAAGCTGTCAAAAAAGAAAAGAAAGAAAATAAATAAATAAGGAAGCCTGGTGCAAGCTACGATTTGAAGACCTCCGGTGTTCGGTCGACTGACCTCTGAAGACCAAACAACGTAGTCCTTATAATTGTATGTGGCTTCGCGTTGTTCTTCATCTCTATTTTCTTTGAAAGGCTTGGGTAACGTTAAGCTGGGACACGCGGTATGGAGTTTCCTACGAAAATTCCCAGAGGGAACTCTAACAGCGGTAGTGGTTTATATTCGGAAGGTGCAGATGTGTTGGTTCATATGCAGCCAGAATGAGATGGGTGGACAAGTGCATGGGTTCATCCTGGTGCTAACGGAGTGCTATGTTCAAGTTATGCGCGATCGGTGAGAAGAACGTACAAGCGGATCAATGAAGAGCACGCCAGAAAAGAAAAAAAATATTGGCATTTTCGCCTGAAGGGCGAACCATTAGAATCGATAAGTAAGGTTTCGCGTTGCGTTTGTGTACTCATAACCATACGCGGCTGCGATGCATGTCGGCGCGACACAGTGGCAAGGATTGCGTCGCACAACTTCCGCCGAGCTGCGGGAACAACGCCCCCTCTGGCAGCTATCGAGGCGTCTCACAACGCCACCTCCGAGACCGGGCGGCGAAGGACGGCGTGAACCATAGAGTTTCTCACTATAACATCTAGAGGGTAACCTGGCGCCACCGTCTATGGGAGTTTCTTAAGAGGAAGCTTTAGCTCGGGTCCAACTCCGACGCGGCCTATTCAAATACATGTAAAACGCAAAAACGTTTTTATGAGATAACCCCTGGACCAATTTTGATGAAATTTGTTGCATTTGAAAGAGAAAGTTAAATTCTAGTGACTGTTGGGAGCGGAATTTCGATTTAGGGCTTGAATTTTGGTAACAAGATTTTCAAAAATTCAGAAGTTTGAAAAAAATAGAAGCACGAAGTTTACAAACTAATAGCTCTGCATGAAAAACAGATATCGCGATTCTGTAAACGGCATCCATTAGATCATTCAAAGCGGACAAATTCAATATGTCATTTTAGATCTTACGTGAACTTGTTACCTTGGTTACAACGGTTTTGCAAAAGTTATATTTCCCTATGATTAAAATTTTTTATATTCATGTGTAACATATCAATTTTGTCCGCTTTAGATGTACTATTAGATGCAATTCACAGCATTGTATTATCGTTTTTAGTGGTTTAGTTACAGAGTTGTAAACTTGATAGTTTCGTTTTTTGAAAATGTTCGATTTTCGCCAATTTATAATAAAAAATTGACGACCTAACTCAAAAATTCGAAACCAACAGTCACTAGATTTTAAATTTCTCTTTCAAATGCGACAAACCCCGTCAAATTTGGTGCAGTGGTTGCCGAGAAAAACGAATTCTCATTTTACATGTATTTAGATAGGAGCACTCGAGCTAAAGCTTCCTCTTAAGGGGGCACCGTGCCGTCATGGGAATGATGGTATATGTGTCTGCGAGGCTCGTGTTGGCTGGTGTTGTAAGAGGCTTCGTCTAAAACGTGGATATGGCTACGCAAATAACGCGTTCTCAAAGTAAAATCTTCATCAAATGTTTCCATTCACGCATATTACATCTTTACTCACCCACGATGCATGACCAAGCGAAGAAAAGCAAGAACAGACGACCAACTGTTTCAAAGCGAGCGCGAACCTTGTCGTCTGTCCTCCAACTTTAGCGGCCCGCTGATACTTTTTACGTAACATGTAGTCGTACACACAATAACAAGTTCTCATAGTTAAACAAAACATGTTTTCGCGTAATAATAAAGCTAAAACAGCTTTTCACGTGCTGTTCTAGTAGAAAATGAATCATTGTGACAGACGGAACGGTACTTGCCAAGCGCGTCTTCAAGGTGTCCTGTCTCTACGAGAACGATGCCAATCCGAATCCACAATATACCGGCATTCCCATGTATACCACAGCGCAGCAGGGCCAGATTTCCCTTTAGGTAATGTAGCGAGAAACTCTATGGCGTGCACCGTGTGCCAGATCTCGAAGGACATGTTCCAAAACGCTGCATGGTTTGACGAGGAGCGCCGTACCAGAGGCGTACGGTGGAGGCGTCGCACATCGATTTGCGCACGTGATAACAGACAGATACGGCGAACAGTCAACGTCAGGCAGCGCGCAGTGATATACATTAGATAACGTTACAGGTAGACACATTTCCTTCCGCTCCGCTCAATCGAAGGCGCGTCGATTTGGCTTCGTCAGTTTTTTTTTGTTTTTTTCTGCAGACAAACGCACTGCGCGCCTCTGGAGGGCCTCTAACCCACGGCGTGCGCCTGCGCTGTCGAGCTGGACAGCACGGCAACGCCGACGGCGTCCATCTAAATGCTACGGCTAGCAAACGAACAAAACAGCTTGAAAAATAAAGTGACAAATTTTCGCTATTAGTAATGCAGAGTAATCATCTGCAAAACGTTGTTGCTCGTAGGAAAAATCATGCGCATCAGCGTACTCGCCGCAGTAAAGCCCAGCGGGTATATTTATACAGCTCGGGGTTTGACTGGAGGCTCCTGAACTGGCGTTCAGACACGGAGGCAAATAATGTATGCGCGGTCGCAACGAGAATGCCTCAGCTCTATACTATATGCGAGGCATGCAAGACGCTAAATTTCTCTCGACGATCAACGTTCACTCAAGTAGCTTTTAGATGACGTTTGGGATCGTGAAGTCAAGGCAGGGTCGCTGTTTACAGAACTGCACTGTCACTCATATAAAATGCTTTTTTTTTTTGTTCAAGAGATCGGTACAACAACTGCGTAAAAACCAGTGGTTGTTTATAGAAGCAATTAGAAATTGAGAACACAGTGTTCACTTTCGCGCGAAAAAGCGCGAGCGTCATAAAATAAAACATTCAGAGCGATCGACCATCTGGCCATGCTTCTTCCCCTTCACTGACGCAACTGACTGCGCCGTATAGAGTAAGGTAGCCGATTTGGGGGGAACGCAGCGATATAGGAGTTATGTATAGAGGTCCGCCACTTAGTCACTCCGTACAAAAGCAAAGCGCAGAGATAAGAAAGGAGTACGGGAAGAAAACAAAACGCCAAGAACGCTTCATCGCACCGAGCGAGCGAAACAGCGAGCCGCGCGGAATCAACAGTAAATGGACTCGCGCGCAGCAACATAAGCTCATTACAAGCCGCTTCTTCGGCGCTCAAAGGCGCTGCGTGCCGGGGGCGTGTGTTCTGCTCGCTGCTCGCGCGGTCAAATGGGTTCTTCCTTCAAATCAGGGAAAGCGAGGCGCCGCCAGACACGCGCACCGGACCGAAAGGAAGAGCATCCCGAAAAAAAAGGGGGAGAGGGAAGAAAGAAATCATAGGCAAGGCGCGCAAGAAACACCGGAAGAGGGCGCGATCGAGCAACAGCGCGGAGCGGCAGGGCGCTCCAGCGCGGGTGACGTAATGATCGTTACCTCGTTCGTTAATCATCGTTAGGCCTAATTTGGCGCCCTCCCGTTCCCTCTCCCCTCCTCTCCCGTTTTATTTTCCCTTTGCTCGCCGTCGTCCAAGTATAGCCGGGAAAAGCGCACCGCGGCAGCCGTTGGGGGTCCCGCTCATTCAATACGAAACCCGGTACGAAACGGCGGCGCGGCTCGCTTAATGTGCCGCTGCCGCGAGCCAGCGCTGGAAAGCTTCGTTGCTCGTCTGGATCGCGGAGAGGTGCGAGGGTGTGTACGATACGCACGAGGCAGGAATGGTGTTCGGCGGCAAACCCGCCGAGACACCCACACTGCTCTCGTTCGATCTTTCCTGCCTTCGAGTATCGTGCACATATATGGTATAGTGTGACTGCAGCGCCACCTTGCATGCGCATACGCCTACGGACTCGGGAAAGGTCCGAGTGCATATATAGCAGACGGACGGCACTGACGATTACTATTAGCCGGAGGATGTGTGGAATGCTTCTTAGGCGAAAAAAAAAAACAAGAAGAAAAAGAGGAAAGATAAAGCGGTGGCGCGCGCACACTCATGGGTTTCGTTATACAACCGGTGCTCACGGGTTTGGTCTACCGGTGCAGGCGCATATGTTATTTCAAAGGAGCATGCTGATACTGCCTATCAGAATTGGCTGATATCAGAGCTGGCTTGCGCTTCTGCGTGTATATTTTGCTGCGCTATCTTCGTTAGCGTTTCAGTCACTTTTTTTAGCGCTTCTAAGCAAGAAAATCTCGCGCAAATAAATTCTGAGCTACGCGGTTTGAAAAAGAACTACGTAGGGTGTCCCAGCTAACGTCACCCAAGCTGTACAACAAACAAGGATGACTTGAAAAACACGGTGCCTGATACGATCTTAAGACGTTATAATAATGTTTGGTCGTCGCACCTCTCACGGTATAGGCTTCCCAACAGAATTTTCGGTGCCGAAGCAAGCGTGAATTCGATTTCGCAGCCACTCTATACATGACTACATCTGTGGTCACCGTGATGACCATGCGCGCACATGTCTAGTGTCATGAACAGCCGACTGAGTTAAGTGGTGCAATGTGGTGTTACCGCAGGCGGGGATTATATCTTGGCACGCTTTTGGGGCGGCAAAACTGCTTCGCCCGAGTATCTCACATGTTATTAGCGAGGGTGTGTCGCCAAACGTTGATCAACTCCGCGCCTTAAAGAAAGGAAATTAACAGTCACAGAAATTCCCTTCCTAATTAGTGCAGGCTCTTGAGCGAACAACGCGTCTTCAAAGTTGCGGTTTCGATCACGTCACGACGCGGTATCCTTCTGGGAAACGAAGCCGAAACTGGTTGTAGAAAATTTGTTTCATTACCTTAATTTACTGCGCTCTGAGGCTTGACTATATTTTAGGGGGAGGGGGGGGAGTTTAGAGGCACCGGACCCTTCATGTTGTGGGGTTTCTGGCTCTCGCGGCGTTTTTCGGGCTCTCGCGGTGGTTGTGTGGAGCCATTGCGTTGTGTTGCCGGGGGCTCCGTGTCCCTCTCCTCCTTGCCTGGACGGGGTGGCAGCGGGTCATAAAACACTGTCACTCGGCTGTCATCCCGCCCACGGGAAGGTCAACAGGCTTCCCCCATTGGCCGACATTTTGGCGGGATTCGGGGCTCTGCTTGCGTGCACTCCGGGTAAGGGCGCGCAAGACGGGCGCCCGGGGAGACCACATCGGGGCGTCGGAAGGTGCGTACGTGTTCCTCTCTGCCGGCGGCGGCCCCCTTTGTCCGCCGCCGGCCGATGGTTACTTCGGCTCGTCGGGGTCCCGGCCTCGGCGGGCGAGCGCGCACTCTTCCGTCGTCTCGATGTCCTGAGGCAGCGTCTGCCGATCGTGCCCCCGTCTGTTCCTCTGTCGTTTCTTTCTATTTCCCTTTCCTCTGCTGTGGGGTGCGCGATGGCAGGCGCTGACCGAAGGATAGTGTTATGTTTCGCCTACAACGCGCGGTAATGCCGGCGCGGATGCAACGGACGCCGGGGCTTTGTTCAAAGCGGCGGACATTTTGGCCCGTCCGACGCCGCCTCAACGCCTACCCGCCAAGCGTGTCCAGGCGTGTTTCAGTGCCACGTGTCTTCGTGTGTGCGTGTGTGTGTGTGTGCCTTCGCTTGTCAAAGCGCGGCAGCGGGGAGCGGAGTTCCCCGAATGAGGAGCCTGGACGTCTCTCGGCTCAACTGTTCACGCCGTCGTGGGGGGGTGAAGGTTGGCGATGCGTCACTACACTCGGTTCAGCGGGTCTCTCGGCCCGACAGTTCGCGCCGTCGTGGGCTCCTGCTGCGCCGTCCCGTGACCTTCATCCCGTGACCTTCCCCCCTTCCCTTTTGGACCGCGACGCCGAGGGTATAAGAGCAGCTGCCCCGGACGCCAGGACAGAGGCTCCGATTTGTACTGTTGAGTTACGTGCTCTCCCGTCTCTCCACTTCGGTCGACCTGACCGGCCGCTCTTTTGCTATGTTAGAATAAACAAGTTGTTCTGTTACCAGTCTTCTCATGCTTTGCCGGGACCTTCGGATGCTTCCAGTGCCCCAGGCCGCCAGGCCAACGCTACCCTTGGGGCTTGCGACCCATTGGCAATAACGGGCGTCAACACCGAGACCCCAACAACTCGTGCCAGCGGTACGATTACAACAATAGGCAGCCTCTTACTGCTGGGTTCTTTGTTCTTTGGTTCTCTCTCTGTCGCGGTGCGCCGTTAGCGGCCACCGGCGACCATTCGGCCATGTTTTGCGTAATTAGATTCATATTCGGACGTGACGTTAAAGCGTGTTTTTGTATTGACTCCCAGTTTAATAAATGTACTTTCTGGCTTCTCGAGAGCTTTGCCTAGGGTCTCCCTTGCTGCGCGCGCGGTCTCGCCTTCCCCTAAGCTGGGGCTGGCGGGGCGCGTACGCGCGCAGCTGCGCGTCGGCACACGGAGCGGGCCGGAGCGGGCGCGCGGTGCCCTGCACGCATGGCGGCTCGGAGTGCTCGAACCCGCGGTGGTCGTCCGGCGCGCGCGGAATCGGAGCGTGCGCGCTAAAGCTTAAAAAGAACGAGAAAAAGAAAAGAGAAAAAATAACGTGCGAGTACAATCCTTCAAAGAGGCTCACAGCTCTCGAAATTAACCCGAAGCCTCTCATCCACCCCCCCACCCCTCTTCTTACTATAACAGGTACATCGCATCGACGTCGTCGAGGTCACCCGATTGTAGTACAGTCACCACGGTGAAAAGCCTGCTCGTTATCCAGAACCACCTATCCCAACACTGGCCACTTAGCACAGCGGAAACTGTGAATAGGCCTACAAAGTGGGCGTACATGACGTCACGTGAATACTCCATTACACGGCGTCCCCCCCCCCCCCCCCCATAACCTCATATAACCTCTCATAACCCACATGTGCAGGTCAGGGACGTTAAAACGCGCGATTGAATCCGTATGTTTGCGCGCGACCACGGCGTATAGCGATGGGAACGCGCGGGCTTCGAAACGGTGGCCGCAATCGCTTTTTTTTTTTTTTGGCGCTCTTGCGCCTGGGCGATGGGAACGAGCAGAGAGAATGGCGAGGCAGGCACGCACATCTGGCGGCGTTCCCTGGCCCTTCGATCACGCGGATAACGAGATGGAATCGCTGGTCGAATGGGGAAAAAAAGAAAAAAAAAAAAGGAGCTCTGCGATTTGTAGCGCCAGCATACCGTCGCCGTGTTTTATACGGAAGGACGAAGCCCGAGAAGCCGACGAGACAATGTTTACACAGCCGAAACGAACTGTGAGCGACAGTTGAACATGGGCGGCAAGCTAAAGCATTGCATCGTGTCGGAGCTGCGAGACGGCTAGAAGAAGGAAAAGAAAAAAAAAAAAAAGACGTTACGAAATGCTGGCGTCTTGGGCGACTTTTGGAGATAATACCATTTTCGCGAGATTGCGCGTGACTCGGCACCGGACGGGGAAAAAAAAAAGACTGTTCGAATTCTTTGGTCAACTATTTTTCGTCGCTGAATCAGCAAAGCTGACGCAACGAAATCCTCACAGAAGCAATTAGACAAACGCAAAGCACGCGAGACATTGGTGGTAACGCGCTCGGGTACATTTTTATTCGAAGTGATGTCAGTCGGGTAAACAGACTGCGTGACATCGCCTGTCCTCGCATATCGGCATTTGCGTAGTTGGTCACGCTCCTTTCCTTTCATATATGTAAGCGTTGTGAATTCGTCAAGCGAGGTGCAGTTCGCGGACCTATATACACACACTATGTCACACAGGCAGAGAAGTACCCCCTTCAGCCAGAGAATTATGATCGACTATTTACGCAGTTTTATTCCCAGGTGCTCGAGACAGCACTGAAAGCGAGTCAACATGGTACAGTATGACGCTCGGTGCGTTTCCCAGCGAGCCATCGCAATGAGAGAGTAATTAACTGTCTATTTATTGCGCGGTCGGTCATGTTGCGTTTTTCCGCAGAAAAAAAAAAAAATGTGCAGATTCAACGCACTGTCGGAATCGATGTTATACGAAAAGCATTTTGCAAGTACCTGGCAACCAGCATTTTTTTTTTTTTTTTTGGGGGGGGGGGGGGGGGGGTCCGCAAACCGTTACCAGGCGAACCGACGCGTTTGTGTAAATTTAGTGGTTCTGTGCGTGGGTCGGGAGCGCACGCGTTTCTGAGGACAGCAGTACGAGGATGACCACGTCAAAGACGATCGTACGGCAGTAACGACACGATATCCACGCGAGCTTACGACGTGACGATTTGCGGGGTTTTAAACGGCCGGGTAATGGATGAGCGTACGTAAGCGAGGGAAACGCGGTTTGTGTCGCCATCAGCGACTACGTGTGACACAATCGCACCTACCTATGGCTGTATCATGTGGTGCATGTTAATGTGGCGATGACGTTTGCATTCTATTGCGAAGAAATGTCAAAACGTGATTAACTCGGGCGGTAATGAAGTTGGCACAACGTCGTACTGTTCCCCCGTAGCGTGAATTGCCACGAGGAAGGATGGAAGGAAGGAAAGAGCAAAGCAGAGGGCATGGAAGTTAACCAGAATAACGTCCAGTTGGCTACCCTACACAGGGGGAATGGGCAAGTTCTGGGGAAAGTGGGCCGGTCCCGGGGATGGCGCAGTCTGACCCGAGCTGTCACGAGGAAAGAAGACGAGGGAGTGGCCCGTGCCGTCTCGCGCCGAGTTTTTCAAGGACCTGCTGGCTGCATTTGGAACGCGAGAAGTATGCGAGCGATCGCGCCTGGCCTAGCCTGGCAGCGTTTAATGCGGAGCTTCACATTAGACCGATTCGTCTGTATTTTTTCAAGAGAATTATCGCAGAAAATAGTCGTATTTACAATATTAAGGGACATTTACACGTGCCAGACAATCATTGGCCGATTCAGAACTTTTATACGTATCTCAAGCATTCAAGTGGCTCCAATTGGTTGATCCATCCCGGTACATGATTCTGATGTCTACTGAAGTATATAGACAGCAAAATCATGTACCGGGATGGATCAACCAATTGGAGCCACTTGAATGCTTAAGATACTTATAAAAGTTCTGAATCGGCCAAGGATTGTCTGGCACGTGTAAATATATTTGAATATTGTAAATACGACTATATTCTGAGGAAACTCCGGTAAAAAAAAAAAAAAAATAATAATAATAATAATAATAATAATAAAACAGATCGTGGCCTAGAGCACAGGGCTACTGTGCTCCACGGCAGAGGTTCGACTTTACCATTGATCACACATTATTTTCATTTTATCAAAGCGAAACGATTGAAATTGAATTATAGGGTTTTACGTGCCAGAACCACGATCTGATTGTGAGGCACGCCGTAGTGGGAGACTGCGGAAATTTTGACCAACTGGGGCTCTTTAACGCGCACCTAAATCTAAGTACACGGGTGTTATTGCATTTTGCCCCCATCGAAATGCGGCCGCCGTGGCCGGGATTCGATCCCGCTATTTCGTGCTTAGCAGCACAACACCATAGCCACTAAGCAACCGCGGAGGGATCAAAGCGAGGCGATACAGGAGACCACCTACCTATCTATACACACCTACCTGCCAACCGCAAAGTGCCAAGAACGAGGCAAAAATTGCTTGGCATTAAGGATTATTGCCTGGCTCAAAGCATATATGCACAAGCTGGCTGCAACCATCACGAGACCAAAAAGAAAGAAAAAGAAGAAAATAAACAAAATTACTCTTTCGTCATTGCTGAAGGAACGCTGCAAGTCTTACATTCCGGCCGTTGTAACGATACACTACACTCTCAAGTGAACCTTTGTGAACCCTTTGGGTAAGCAGTTCTCAATCTTAAGTTTATTATTCGTTCACCATAGAATCCCTTCGAATACAAATCACATACAGACAAGTGTACCAAACTGAGAGACTGCACCGACACTCCTTGGTTGTTAGGTTCAAAATACATCGCAACTTCTAACCAAGTTATCAACCAACCTTAAAGTATATCGCTCATTGTGCATTTAATTCTGCTTTTCAGATAGTTTTTTTTTTTTTTTTTCACATGGTACGCCTCAAACAACGCGCTGTTACGAAAATATCCTAAGCTTAATTATGACCACGGGCCGCGGCGACCACACATCAATAAGGCGAACCGAAAAAAAAAATGTCATTCGGATTTATGATCACAGGTGTGAGCACCGGCGAATCCGCAGTCTCCCACTACGGCGTGTCTCATAATCAGATCCCGGTTCTGGAACGTAAATTTTTAGAAACAGAACATGCGACGGGTTGTGAAGATCACGTTGCTACTCGGCACGGCAGTTACGTGCCCGCAAGGACGCACCTATCGGCGACGTTCGCAAGCGTCACGCGATAAAATACCTCACGACGAGCGAGACAGTCGTTGCCGGAGACAGTGAAGAGAGCGGACGAAAACCAAAATAGAAAAATGTAAATCTTGCGGAGAAGAATTTTAGGCGGAAATGAAGAGGGCTTCACCGAGAGAAACACCGCCATCTGCGGGGAATGAGTTAAAGTGTGCGCGAAGTACGGTCGGGCACGAAACAACTACAGGTTCCATATCAGGCAGGACGAAGAAAAAATAAAACGAAAAAAAAAGAGAGAGGAGGGAGTGGGGGCGAAGCAAGCACAGCGAACGTACCAAAAAGCGACCAAATCGTCCATGCACGTCTTTTTATGTTCTAACCGGGGAGGGGAAAAAGCCGATGTGCGATAAGCGAGGCCAGAACGAGCGGAACGGGGAGACCTGTTCCGTTGGTTGTATCGGCGGCGACTGTCGCCGAGGAGGCGGCAGCTCCGAACAAGCACCGGTAGAGAGAAGCCTCGAGCATGGGACGGGGAACGATCACAAAGCACGCGAGATATGGCGAATATGCACCGAGCCTGCCGGACTTGTTATATAGGTACCCCCTCTCCCCCTCGCCCTCCTTTTTTTAAGCGCAGTCACCTTGCGAATACTCCCTCCAATTCATAGACGATAACGTGATGAAAGAACGAGGGTGCCCCCTTCCTCAACACCGAAAGAGAGAGAGAGAGAGAGAACAAAATAAAGACGAGGCCGCGCCTGTGCGACGCCTTCCGTGTTTCGCAGAAACACGGGAAGGAAAAGCAAGATATTGTTGTTATACTTTCTTAGTATGTGTCTCTTTTTCTTTTTTTTCACTCCTTTGATTGTTCTTCAAAACTTATGTCGTAATAACTAAAAGCCTTTCCTAATGACATCCGACGCTTGGTCAATACAGGGGCATATGCGCCATCGCTAAAGGACCTTAAACCAAAACTTACACGCGGGTTGCTGCGAATAGATTGAGAGTACTTCGGCTAGCTACTTCATTTATCGTATGTTCTATGCCGCAAGAAATGGACAAGCGAATAGTAATATAGATAATAAATGAGTCGTGAGACAAAAAGTGACAACGAAACTAACAAAGATAACAATGCCAAGACAGAGACAACACTCGATTTCTGTCCGTGCCGATGACGGAACGATATATGCACTTTGTATACGTCATCCATCGATGCAAGAGTTGGCGTGAACATGGGCCGAGCTGGTAATGCAGCGCACCTGTATCGCCCGTTTCTTCGCCAATATACGTCCTGTCTGCAATGAGCTTTTGCCGCGTACTAAACTGATAGAAGGCCCACTCCTTTACTAATCCGAGGAACTAAAAGCGAGAGTGGTCTATACAGAGCTAGTAGCAAAGTGCTTCTTTAAGCAGATTGGCTGCAGCAGTATACTCTAGCGATTTGGTCTCAAGGCTATACCCTGCGAGTGACGAGAAGTAGCAGCGGAAATATGAAGAATGCGGCGAATGCGAAGACGAAGCGAGGAGGCTGTGGAGGAGAAACGAGAGAGGGAGAGAGAGAGAGAGATAAAGAGAGAGAGAAATGTGAATGACATGGGCGCTCTCGTCGTTTGTGATTCGTATAAAAACGCAACCTCTCGAAGCGAAATCCGCACACCGCTAACGAAGAAGCGCGACCACGCGCGGGGACCATCACACAGCACCGAACTTACTTCTTCCAACCCGAGTCTCATCAGCTTCCTACGACCGTGGGGTCGGGAACCCGCAAAGCCAGGCGACACGATGATACACCCGTCTTTTTTTTTTTTTTAATGCAACAAAGCTCGAAATGAAACAGCGCACGAGAATACATCCAGGAAGCAAACTGCGACTGTTTCCGCGAACGCACGTTGAATGATACGCAAAGTCAAAACGAAAGACGCGGAGCGCACGAGAACTGGAGGACAATAGATGGAAGAGGGCGACAGAAAGAAGAGCAATAAGAAACGAACGAAGAGAAACGGAACCCCCCCCCGCGCGGCGGAGCGCATTTTCCCGAATCAAATGAACGTTTCATGGCAGAATTAAGCGACTGAAAGCGACCGTAAGACAGGACCACCTGCCAACGGCACACGCCAGTCCCTTTCCGCGCGTCGCGTGCGGCCACCGACAGCAAGTTTGGGAGAGAGAAGTTCGGGATTAAAGAACGATGCGAGAGAAAGAGAGAGAGAGAGAGGAAGGAAAGACGAGCCAGCGCCGCGGCTTAAGTGAGGCCGCAGGCGGGACAGAAAAAAAAAAAAAGAAAAAAGAAGGAGAGAGAGAAAAAAAAGAAAGAGAAAGGCACGATTCGTCTGTGTGTGTGCGGAGGCGGGAGGGACTGAGGCCTCCGAGCCAACAGGGCAGCCCGTGATCGGCCGCTAGAACACCGGCATCGGCCGGGCCGTGCCCGACAGCGTGTACTTCATTCCGACACATTAAAAACACGCGTCGCCGCACGAGAGGAAAGACGTCGAGAGAGAGAGAGAGACTGCGCGCGCGGGATTGGGAGGAGGGGGGGAAGGGAAGGGCGCCCAAGACGACCCCCGCAGGCTGCGCGAATCCTTGACGTCGGTGGACAACGTAATAAGGCGGCCCATATTTAATGCATACAAAGGGGGCGCGGACCGCGGGGCAGGCGGGAGAAGAAAGAAATATGGGCGTTCCCTTTTTTGTCTTTTTTTTCTTCGTTCGAGCAAGCTCCGACGACGGTGTAACATCCTTCTTCCTGTTCTCCGAATCGCGTTGTTTGTGCACGCGCGTACGCCTCCATCCCGTCCGTGCGCTTTCTGGTCGCAGCATAGCCGGAAGGAATTCCCGTGGCCTTCCGCACGTATACACGCCTTCCGCACGCGTGCGGACAAGCAGAGAAACGCACATGTCGCGCACAGACGCACAACATTCAGTTTACGCCCGAGTCCGCACGAGCACTGTAAACCGAAACTTGTGCATCAGTGTGCAACATGTGTGGTTTCGTGCTCACCCGCACGCGTGCGGAGGGCCGTGGGGGAGGCCATGAACGTGAGTAGCCCCTGCAAGCTTTGGCGGACGTATGCCAGATGTATGCGGGCCGTTGCGCTTGTGGTCGGAACTGTAGAACGTCAGCGGATGGAGGAAGGAGGAAGGAAAGGAACTATGACGCAGCATTAAGTCACGCAGCCAGCCTTGGAACTCTCCGTGAAACCATTCCCTTCGCAGTGTCTGCCGAACACGTGACCTCCGAAACAGCGCATGGGCCGACAGTGTTTGGCACGCGGTAGTTTAATCTACACGCACTTGTTCACTTGTACTGCAACAGCGTGCCCTGCATGCAGTACATTTGTCCGCATGCAGAACTGGCGCGCTAAAACCTACCGCGCGCTCTCACGTGACGATCACGGGTTGGGCCGACTCGTTTGGCTTCAACCTTGTTGCGCAACGCTCCCTCCTAATTTTTCCCTCCTTCCCCCATGCTTCACCACTTGGAGATTTTGTACTGAAGAGGAGTCGCTTGTAAATAACACAGAAAAGAACAGTCCTACACGATCCTGACTTTTTCTTTCAGTGTAGTCTGCAGCATCCAGGCATGAAATTAAGCAACTTCGATAAACACTTATTGACAGCACATCGTAATTCGCGAGTGCAAAGTATATAAATGGCTTCGGTTTCATACCCCACACGTTATGACGCATGCGTCGTGCTCGCGTCGTACAAAGTATGTGACATCCAACACGAATATATGGACGTCGGCGGCTCATATACATTCGCGGATCCCCAGGAGCGACCGGAGCAAGCCAATGAAGGCACACCGCGCTTCCCAGAGCGGATGGAAACCGACGAAGAAATCCCGGGAACAAGGCTGGCCGCTCCTAGTCAACCATAGACGGGGAAAGTGGGGGGGGGAGTCGGTGCAAACGAAACAGTATAGCGCTCTATTATAATTTTGCCGACTGTCGTGCACTTCGACGCTCTTTCTTTTTTCTTCTAGTTTTCATTCTTTCTGTCGCTCCCTCGTTTCTCCGCTGCGCGCGATCCTATTCCTCTCATTTGAGGAAGCGGCCCCGGAAGTCCTCACTACACAACGCACCTTCTTTTTCATATACAAGAGTCCGCTGAGAGGGTCTAAAGAAAACGAGAGAGTTTCAGTCGAAGTGCGCGTATCCGCTCTTCAAGTGGCTCGGCGGAAAAGCAAATGAGCACGCGAAAGAAAGACAGAAAGAAAGGAGAAGAAGAAGAAGGAAGAAAGCGGAAGAGCCTTCTCTCGAGTACGACCGAATGAGAGCGCGCTGCTATCCACGGCCACGAAGAGAGCTATCGGCGCGGCTGTACTCAGTTGATGTTTCGTCTCACGTCTTCATTTGGTCGACTCGGTATGCGTAGAGAACTCGGTATGGATACGTGTCGAACCGAAGAACGTACTCGGCGAAGCTGCAGCTGCGAAGAGAGCAAAGCATGAAACGCCAACTTTTTTTTTATTTCTCGCTCATCGCCGTTTCTAGTCTTCGTTGCATGTACATCCTTCTCTGCCCCCCTCCCCACTCTTACACTCGCCGCTTTCTTCGCCGGAGTTCTTTGAAGCTGCCTGCATCGAGAATTACCGTATTCACTCGAATGTATGCCAGCCCTGGTTCTAAGATGATCCCCGAAATTCAGGTCAGTAAAAAATCGCCTTTGAGAGAGAGAGAGAGAGAGAGAGAGAGAGAGGGAGAGAGAGACCTCCTCTCTCGGTCTGAGGCGTTAATACTGCTACCTGAACGTTATCGTCCACTATCTGTAAATATTGTGTATAAAGCTTTTCGCTTATTCTTCGTCTACGGAGCGAGTCCGTCTTTCGTCCTCCACCCCGAAGTCACAACAGTGGATGGCAAGCTGTGGGATTCGAAGCCAGATAAAGCCCGCTACACCGCTCGACGACAGCCACGAGGACCACCGGCGGCTCTAAGTATTGCGATGATTCTGACGTCTCGCGCGAGTCACGGGAGGCCCCGCAGACACTCATTTATCGGAGCGACGTCTCAAACTTGCGCTTTCGTGCACACTGTGACGCATTCACGTGCGCTAACTACACCTCGAGTTTTCTGTCCGACACCTTCCAAAGTGGCTGAAGTACGCCTATAATGCTATAAAGAAATCGGCGACAAAAGGTTGGATCGAAACTCGTTATCTTGCGGCACAGCAGCCCAGTGATCTAACCATTAGAGCAACGTTCTCTTTCTTTCTTCTCTTATTGGCGGTATAGACGAAATGAAACGTTTAACCAATGCACTCAGTTTTCTAAGGCACGCGACCGCACGCATGCTTCTTCGTGCCAGTTAGGCAGCTCTTTGAAACGTCTGGCGCACACGTGACCCGTGCCACTTTCTCGCGTTATTCCTTCGTGACAGCTGGCGCTTGGAGGCGCTGCGCTAAAGATACACGGCCTTCGTGATCGGCGCATATTTTCGGTTACAAGATACCTCCAAAGTGGGGGTAAGTGCATCTATTATGCCATCACATTAAAGAAACGCGCACGACTGCTAAAAAAAAAAAAAAAAAAAACGCGAAACGTCGACGAGACGTCTAACTTCCGGAATGCTCGCATTACCAGATCGGCCGGAATGACATCCCGCGTCGCCGCGACCCAGTCCATACGCCTTAGCGAAGCTGACATATCGAAGGCATACGTCGAAGACTGCACGGCCTCTGAACTTGTTCCCATCGACGTCCCGAACGTTTGCGGCATCCCTCGCGTTCGCTTGTATGATTCCGCCTTCGTTTGAGGATTCGACAAAAGTGCTTCGACTGGGTTTAGGTGGTATAACATGATTAAAGGCGAATTGATGCGCCGCAGGGTTGAACACACGGACACTGACGACGAAAAGAAAAACAAAACAGAGGAAAGCGGGCCCGCTTAAGGTCAGTGTTTCTTGTTTTTGTCGTCAGTGTATGCATCAGTCTTGTCGTCAGTGTATTCCCAGTTATCTTCGGGTCCTGATAAAATTAGCGTCTTTGTCTATGTATAACTCGTGGTAGCAACCTTTCTGCATGCTGTCAGCAGCGCCTGGCGGTTGCGGCCAGACCGCATCCTCGAAACTAAGCCGACTCCCGATTTTCGTACACTTTCTTCTTTAGGAAAAGTATCGCCCTGTACATTCGAGAAAATGCGGTATAACACAGGGGAGGGGAATGCGGGGGAGAAGGTATATGTATTTTTTTCTGACAGAATACAAAGTGACGACGAAGCCCCTATAAAACCGCCGAAAGAGAGAGGCCATCGGGAAACGTTCAAATTGTTGCCGGGGCGAACGGCAAAATTGACGTTGTTTAGCGGCAACGGTTTTGACTTCAAACGCGCGGCAAAAAAGATGCCGTTTCCGACGGGCCATTTTGCGGCGTCTCTATTTTTTATTTTTTCGAGCTCGAAAATACACGCAGGGTAAGTGCGGACGAAACGAGAGGGAAACTGCATTGTACAGGAGCTCAGGTGGCCGTGGGAAACGAGTGACGCAATAAACTTTACCGACGGAAGATACCGGACATAGGCTGAAGAAAAAAAAAGTACTGCCGCTTCGAACGCGAGTGGAATCTTTTCTGAAGTGCGCAATTGACGAAAGAAAAGACTAACCTTGTTTACACTTTTCGGCTGTGCGGTCGTTTTTGAGAGCAGAGTACTTCCAAGAAACGCCACAGTATATGAGGCGAATTTCGCGGCAATGTTGCACCGAACCGCTTTAAGAAATCGCACACACGCACGCATGTGCGCGCATACACAGAGCTTGACAAAGTCTATGACAGACGCACTACTGTCTTCACGTTCGGTATCCTCCGGATATTGAATAACCGGAACGATTTCTATCAAAGCACATGCAGAACGTAAAGCACGGATGCAAACGTCAGACGAGTTGTCATCAATTGGCGCCACGCTTGACAAAAAGTTAACTCTTCCCGACACATACATCTAAGATCGCGGTGCCCAAACATCGGGGACTTAAAGTTCGGAGTGCCTGGCCTCACACGGCGTTTCGCGCATTTCGCGTTCAGTGACGCGGAGAACTCGCTGGAATTTATGAATCGAAACATATGCTTGGTTGTGACTTGTGGATTTGTGGCGGGGAACCTCAATCCTTCCTGCTTTTATACCGCACTTCATTTATACTAACATTTCCAGTTCTTAATCGCTGACGCATGCAAGAAACGATTTGCAGCTAAGAGATTATACATTCGGGCAGGTGCTCAGGGATCGATCGGTGCGTAGAGAAAGCGGGCCACACCGTGAATGCGGGTGAGGAGGGCAGGAACCTAGCTCACATTTTCAATGTGATTGATTAGCATTTTTAGGATATACTCCACACATTGTCCGGTGTCTGTCTACATATCTATCTCTCTGTGTGTCTCTAATCGTTTTTCCACTCTGCTCGGGTCACTGTGTAGTCCATGGTTCGAAGGGCAGAACGCATCGGGCTCCTATACGCTAAGTGAACCTGGCTCGAAACCAACCGTCCGAATTCAACTGGAGTCGATTGCGTAGTGACACAGCTAGCGGATGTGCCACTCTTCCCCGAACCTCTTTGACGCTGTTACGTTTCGCCTACGACGCGCGGTATAGCCGGCGCGGATGCAACGGACGCCGGGGCTTCGTTCAAAGCGGCGGACATTTTGGCCCGTTCGGAGCTCCCGCAAAGCCTCCCCGCCAAGCGCGTCCAGGCGTGTTTCAGTGCCACGTGTCTTCGTGTGTGCGTGTGTGTGTGTGTGCCCACGCTTGTCAAAGCGCGGCAGCCGGGGAGAGGAGCTCCCTAAGTGTGAAGCGAGGAGGTCTGACAGGCGCCAGCTCGGCGATGCGTCACTACACTCGTCTCAACATGTATCTCAGCTCGTCCGTGCTCCGCCGTCACGTGGTCTCATCCCGTGACCTTCCTTCTTGCCCGCGACGCCGAGAGTATAAGAGCAGCTGCCCCGGACGCCAGGGGAGAGGCTCCGATTTCTTCTGTTGAGTTACGTGCTCTCCCGTCTCTCACTTCGGTCGACCTGACCGTCCGCTCTTTTGCGATGTTAGAATAAACAAGTTGTTCTGTTACCAGTCTACTCATGCTTTGCCGGGACCTTCGGATGCTTCCAGTGCCCCAGGCCGCCAGGCCAACGCTACCCTTGGGGCTTGCGACCCATTTGCAATAACGGGCGTCAGCACTGAGGTTCCAACAGCTGGTTGCCAGCGGTGAGATCGCGACAACGGAGGCTAGCAGCGAAGATAGGCGGTTGACTGTATGCTGAGCAGCACAACCACCATCCGGGAGCAGTGCAACGAGCCCTGTGTGATGACTGGTTGCCTGCAGCGGAACGACTGCGCTGAATTCTTGGCTGCGAGGTTTGGTGAGTGCGGGACTTTCTTCTTCTGAGTTTTGCCAGGCTTTTGTTAGTGTCAGAAACAGAGCTGGTAATTGTGGTTGTCGTTGCTGCCGGGTTAGTTTGCGGCAAGACAATAGTAGGCAGTACAGAAAGCAGCATTCAGAGCAGCCATGGATTTGAAGTCGTTGCGCAAACCGATACTGCTGGAGCTTGCAAGAGAGTTGGGTCTGGATGTCTCAGACAAACTCAGAAAACCAGAACTGCTAAGGGCTATTCTTGAATTAGAAGCTGAGGATGACGAGCTGTCGGAATGCCTTGAGACCATTGAGGAGCGGGCAAAAAGACAGGAGCGCGAACTTAAAGAACAGAAAGAGAAAGATGAGCGCGAACAAAAAGAACAAAAAGAGAAAGAAAAAGAAGAGCGCGACCGTCAACACGCTTTGGAAATGAAGCGTCTCGAGGTAGAGATGGAACGCGCTCGTAATGGAAGTGAGGCACACGGTGCAGGAGAACGAGTATCGTTCAAAATGACTGACCTGATGCGGCCGTTTAAGCTTGGAGAGGACATTGGTTTGTTCCTGGTTAACTTTGAGCGAACGTGCGAGAAGCAGGGGTTCTCTCGGGAAACGTGGCCACAGCGCTTGCTCACTTTGTTACCCGGCGAGGCGGCCGACGTAGTCGCTCGCTTGAAGAGAGAGGAGGCAGAGGATTTCGACCAAGTGAAATCGAGTCTGCTAAAGAAGTACAGGCTGTCCGCGGAGGCGTTCCGTCGGAAGTTCCGGGAAAATGAGAAAGGCAAAAGTGAGTCATATACAGAGTTTGCCTGCAGGCTAATGTCAAACATGCAGGAGTGGCTCAAAGAAGAGAAAGCGTTTGGTGACCACGAGAAAGTTCTGCGGTGTTTCGGGCTAGAACAGTGTTATAGTCGGTTACCTGAGAACGTGCGGTACTGGGTCTTGGATAGGCCAGACGTTAGTACGGTGGCTAGAGCCGCCGAGCTAGCCGAGGAGTTTGTGACGCGTCGGGCTCGCGGAGCTAAGGACGGTCAAAAGGGTGAATTTGGCTCCAAGTTTGAGAGGCCGAAGTTCACGCCCATGAGAGCAAAGGGGGAAACACGTAGTTCGGATGCGAGTGAAAGCAGTCCGACCGAACGTAAGGAGACGGCGGCAACCGAAGCCGAACGCAGAAAGCGGTTCGAGACGAAGCAAGTGCGCGTGTGTTATACGCGTCAGAAGCCGGGTCACTTTTCGGCGCAGTGTCCGGAAACAAAAACAAAAGTCGTGTTTTTGTCCTTATGCAGCACTGACGAGAACATGAAGCTTCTCGAGCCTTACATGCGAGACCTCCTCGTGAACGGGAAAGAGTGCCGAGTGCTTCGCGATTCCGCAGCTACGATGGATGTAGTTCACCCCTCTTACGTAGAACCCGATATGTTCACGGGCGAGTGCGCATGGATCAAGCAAGCCGTGGAAGCTCATAGCGTGTGTCTGCCGGTAGCAAAAGTGCTTATTGAAGGACCTTTCGGAGCGCTTGAGACGGAGGCCGCAGTGTCATCTATGCTGCCCCCCCCCCCAGTACCCGTACCTATTTTCGAACAGGTCCGATCACCTCCTGCGCGAGAAGGGGCTTTTGTTTGGTGAGGCTAGCGTTCAGGCCTTAACCAGATCGAAGGTTCGGGAGCTCGCTGCAAAGGCGGTAGTTGCGGGACCGACGTTGTCGAACAATGAAAAAGGGTCAGAGGCGCAGCAAGCTGATGTTCAGAGCACGTCCAAACTGAATAAAATTGAGCCTGTAGCGTTAAAGGCACCAGATACTGGAGAGGAAATGCCCGACACAGGAAAGTTAGAAGAGCTATCTGCAGATTTGCTCATCGCGCCTACGTCAGATGGACTTAATAGGTTGCTAAAAGTCATCCGGTCGGCTTTGATAGCCGAGCAAAAGAAGGATGGCAGCCTAGAAAACATCCGCTGCACTGTCAAGGAATGTATCGCCAAGAAAAATGCTCGCTTTGTGGAAAGAGGTGGGGTCCTGTACCGGAAGTATCTAGACCGCAGGGGAGTGGAGTTCGATCAGCTGATCGTGCCTCAGTGCTACCGTCAGGATCTGTTGCGCTTGTCGCATGGGGGTTCGTGGTCCGGACACCTAGGAGTTAAGAAAACTAAGGACCGTCTCTTGCAAGAGTACTATTGGCCAGGGTGTTTTCGGGACGCAGACCACTTTGTGAAGACATGTGACACCTGTCAGCGGGTGGGCAAACCAGGGGACAAATCGAGGGCGCCGTTGAAATTGGTACCTATCATTACGGAGCCTTTTAGACGGCTCGTTATTGATACAGTGGGACCTCTGCCGGTAACAACCACGGGGTACAGACACATTTTGACTGTGATCTGCCCAGCGACAAAGTTCCCTGAAGCAGTACCGCTTAAGGAACTCAGCTCAGTTGAGATAGTCAATGCACTACTGTCCATATTTGCGCGAGTTGGTTTTCCTGCGGAAATCCAATCAGATCAGGGCACAGTGTTTACTAGCGCTTTGACGACAGCCTTTCTCGAAAGGTGCGGGGTGAAGCTGTTACACAGCTCAGTGCACCACCCCCAGTCGAATTCCGTTGAGAAGCTCCACTCCGTCATGAAGCGCGTGTTGAGAGCATTGTGTTTTGAACATCAAACTGACTGGGAGCTGTGTCTGCCTGGGGTGATGTTTGCATTAAGGACCGCGCCGCATGCGGCTACGGGGTTTTCGCCAGCTGAGCTGGTGTACGGTCGCTCGCTGCGATCTCCGCTTCGCATGCTTCGAGAATCGTGGGAAGGCAGGGGCGACGACCCAGTCGTGGTGGAGTATGTGCTTAAGCTCCTCGAACGCTTAAGAAGGGCACAGGAGTTGTCAGGTGAAGCAATGGCAAAGGCCCAGCAGAGGGCCAAGGTTTATTATGATCGGACAGCCAGGGCCCGTCGTTTTGAGGTGGGCGATGAGGTCATGATATTGCGCACGTCGCTAAGGAACAAACTCGACGTGCAGTGGGAGGGCCCATCACGGATTGTTCAAAAACTGTCGGACGTTAACTACGTGGTCAGTCTGCCAGGAAAACGGAAAGCACAGCAAGTTTACCACTGTAATCTGCTCAAACCCTATAAGCAACGGGGAGCAGTGGTGTGCATGATGGTAAACGCTCCCGAAGAGCTTCCGGTCGAGCTTCCGGGACTAGGCTCAGTGACGAACAGGAAAGATACCGATCAAGTCATTAGTGACTTAATCGGTAAAGCATCGCTGTCGCCTGAGCAGAAAACCGAACTACACCAGCTCTTACAAGAGTTTCAAGGTCTGTTCTCTGAGAGGCCTGGTAGGACTTCTGTCCTTACTCATGACATAGAACTTACCTCCCCAGAGCCAGTACGATCCAAGGCTTACCGGGTGTCACCCCGCCAGAGCGATATTATGGAGGCTGAGGTAAAGAAAATGCTACAGCTCGCTGTTATTGAGGCGGGTGAGAGTGATTATACCTCCCCTTTGATTTTAGTTGAGGTACCGGGCAAGGAACCTCGCCCTTGCGTCGACTACCGCAGGCTTAATTCCATCACTAAGGATCAAATTTATCCGATCCCTAACATCGAGGAGCGCCTTGAGAGAGTGAGTAGCGCTCAGTTTATTTCCACCCTAGATCTTGTCAGGGGTTATTGGCAGGTTCCACTTACAGAAGAGGCTAGTAGGTATGCGGCGTTCATTTCACCAATGGGGACATTCCGTCCTAAAGTTTTGAGTTTTGGTTTGAAGAACGCGCCATACTGCTTTTCAAGCCTCATGGATAAAGTGTTGCGGGGACAGCAAGAATTCGCTTTACCGTATCTAGACGACGTAGCGATATTCTCCGCATCCTGGATTGAGCATATGGCCCACTTGCGGGCAGTGCTAACCCGCCTGCGCGATGCGGGCTTGACAGTCAAGGCTCCCAAGTGCCAGTTAGCACAGGCCGAGGTTGTCTACCTCGGTCACGTGATTGGTCGGGGTCGTCGCCGCCCCTCTGAAATAAAGGTGGCCGCTGTGCGAGACTTCCCGCAACCGCGCACGAAGACCGATATTCGGTCGTTCTTAGGTGTCGCCGGCTACTATCAGAGGCACATCCCCCGGTACTCTGATATCGCGGCTCCCCTGACGGATGCTCTAAGAAAGACAGAGCCGCAAACAGTCGTCTGGGACGAGACAAAGGAAAGAGCTTTTAGCACCCTAAAGAGCGCCTTAACAAGCCAGCCTGTGCTACGATCGCCCGACTACACAAAATGGTTCGTTGTTCAGTGCGATGCTAGTGAGCGAGGCATGGGCGTTGTACTGTGCCAACGGGAAAATGGAGAAGTAGAACACCCCGTCCTGTATGCTAGTCGTAAGCTGACCAGTCGTGAGCAGGCGTACAGCGCCACCGAGAAAGAGTGTGCGTGTATCGTGTGGGCCGTTCAGAAATTGTCATGCTACCTAGCCGGCTTGAGGTTTATCATTGAGACGGATCACTGCCCTCTCCAATGGCCGCAGACCATCTCTCCCAAAAATGGCCGCCTCCTGCGCTGGAGCCTCGCTTTGCAACAATATTCCTTTGA
Source organism: Dermacentor andersoni (assembly GCF_023375885.2). NCBI lineage: Eukaryota > Metazoa > Arthropoda > Arachnida > Ixodida > Ixodidae > Dermacentor > Dermacentor andersoni. Next base: position 157,626,732 of record NC_092820.1, read on the forward strand.
GGTGCGTTACAAAAAGGGGAGTCTCAACGGTAACGCCGATGGCTTAAGTCGAAGCCCCTAACGTGGGAATCAGCCTCAAAATTGCTTGTTACTGATGTTTTTCTTCCTGAGGCAGGATTTTTAACCTATTGCTTTTGTGTAGTGTTTCAAAGTGATGATGTGCTTTCTAGTGCAATTTTCCGATTTGTGGACGCGTTCTGAGTGCTGCTAAACTACTGTAAGGAACTAGGCAGTAGTATAAAAGGGGAAAGAGCCTGGCAGGGCTTAGTGAGGGTTGTGCCGTGCTTGCTGACTGAGCGGTTGACTTTCGGCGTAGTTCTAACGCTTGCCGGGAACGAGAACAAAAATGTCAACTCTCCCGAAGTCACTTTGCAGTGTCCTGTGTGAACCTGAACGAGAGAACGAGGCCTTCTCTGCGCTGCGCTCAAGAAACGCCGAAGGACGACCGACTTCGGTTATGAGCATCATCAAGCGACATCCCTCCGGACAGCGGATGCAGTCCCCTGACCATCGGGATCTCCTTCCCCCGGCGGGGCGGTCTGTTACGTTTCGCCTACGACGCGCGGTATAGCCGGCGCGGATGCAACGGACGCCGGGGCTTCGTTCAAAGCGGCGGACATTTTGGCCCGTCCGACGCCGCCGCAACGCCTACCCGCCAAGCGTGTCCAGGCGTGTTTCAGTGCCACGTGTCTTCGTGTGTGCGTGTGTGTGTGTGTGCCCACGCTTGTCAAAGCGCGGCAGCCGGGGAGAGGAGCTCCCCAAGTGTGAAGCGAGGAGGTCTGACAGGCGCCAGCTCGGCGATGCGTCACTACACTTGTCTCAACATGTATCTCAGCTCGTCCGTGCTCCGCCGTCACGTGGTCTCATCCCGTGACCTTCCTTCTTGCCCGCGACGCCGAGAGTATAAGAGCAGCTGCCCCGGACGCCAGGGGAGAGGCTCCGATTTCTTCTGTTGAGTTACGTGCTCTCCCGTCTCTCACTTCGGTCGACCTGACCGTCCGCTCTTTTGCGATGTTAGAATAAACAAGTTGTTCTGTTACCTGTCTACTCATGCTTTGCCGGGACCTTCGGATGCTTCCAGTGCCCCAGGCCGCCAGGCCAACGCTACCCTTGGGGCTTGCGACCCATTTGCAATAACGGGCGTCAGCACTGAGGTTCCAACAACACCAACTTGGGTGTAGGATCGTCTGTGTATATATGTGCCATTGGGTATGTTCCGCTCCCTTCCTGTGAGAAAAACGATCGAAATATAACGGAAAGTACTGGAACCCATCATTTTACGCTTCGTCTATAGACCTCAGACTTTGCCCAGGCGGCGCTGCAGAAAAACCCGTGACCAGCGCCCCCATCGCAGCCTTGGCTTTAACTGAGTAGTGCAAGGAGAGCTGTCCGCAAGCGAAGGTGCATAGGCCACAATGGACCCTTCTCTTTCGTTTGTGTTGAGGCACGGTTTCCTAAAGATCAAAGACCTGGAAAGCTTCTTCCGCCCATCTACGCTTCGGAAAAGAAGCTCAGCAGGGCGAAGTACTTGTACAATATAAAATAAAGTCTCAAGTGTTATTTCGGCGTGCTGCAACTCGCAAGTACAGAGAGCATCAGGTTTGTCTATAGGCATATCAGCCTAAAAATCGAAGCATTTCAAATTGGTTCATATTGGATATGTCCTGAACACAAGACTTAGGTATCTCCTATATTTTTATGTATGTTATCGTAATGTTTTGTCTCGCAATTATTTACAGCGAGTAAATCCTTTCATAACCGTTTCCAGGGCAGCAAACAGCGTGCGATCATAACGAAAGTAGGCTTCCTACAGTGCCTACGCGCTGCATCTTTCTTTCTCGCAGGAGCTACAGCATCGCTCAGTACCTTAATTTGAACTTTTCGCAGACGCTTCGAGCAACAAGCGCGCACAAATAAATGTAAACAAACGCGAAATTTTTTTTCTTACACACGTGCGTTAATTCGCAATTACGCGTCCAGTGCTCCTACAGCAACTTCATTGCTCACACATGAAAAACGCAGTCGAGCAGGCTCAGCACATTGCGAAGCGTGCTCGTTGTATCGGCGCAGGACATGCGAAATACCGAAAGTAGAAATGACCTCGCGATACAACGATGCTCTAGAACAGGATTTTGAATTCATAAACGAACCAAAATGTTTGGTTAAGCTGACCTGCCAAATCTCTCCGTTCCACTTGTTGAGTCAAGCGGAGGCGGACGTCTGTTAAAAGGGGAAGATATCGATGGCAGATAAGCAGGATGGTTCGCAATGTTGTTTTTTCTGTTACCAACGAAGTGGCGGCTGCAGATTCTGGAGTTTCTGACGGTCCTCCGTCAGGGCTACGCAACACAATTACAGAAGAACAAAATTGTCGCACTTTATCATGCGAGCCGCTGTGTTGTGGGGAACGAAAGTTATCCAATTACCCAAGAGGTTGAACGGCCCGTATCAAGCGCTCTCGCCTTTCCCCTTCATACGATCGCGATGGAAATCGGCAAAACTGAACGTTGTTATTCCGTCCTTCACTTTCATGGCAATTTACAACACAACAGTAGCGTCGATTGCGACGTTTCTTCGTCGCGCGCGGAGCTATCTAGGTTGCCGTCGTTTCCGCCATCAGTCTGAAGAGTTAGCCAGCAAGCGCTTTATGGCAGTTCAGCGGCGCGTCCCACTAGCGTAGAAATTCCTGGCTCTCTGTCTGAGTGTTAAATGCGCAAAACACTCGCAATATGGACCAAAATCTAGTTAAATCGTTGTTCCGCAGTCGCTAGCTGCATAGGCAACTTAGCAAGGGAGGCGCGCTTCGCACTACTCAATTACTGCCTCTTCGCAACGGCAGGTGGCGCTACGCGTCTTGCAAAACTCCAGAGTCTGACGTCCATACAGTTATGCGGCAGCGCCGACCGCCCACCTCTGAGCGCTAAATGAGGACGCGGTTACGCATCCACGGGAACACGCGCGCCAAGACTGAACATATAAGTTAGCTAACTCGCTCACACCAGAGTGCCCGGCCACTGCAAACGAAAACCCCATCGGCTCCCCGGAAAGTGGGTCAACGAGGCTTCACTTCTCACGATTCGGGACCGTGCTGCGGATTGGCTACGTATATAGTTAACGTCGGTTATCGTGACCCCGGCCTCGTTCGGTATATAAAAACGCACGCGCGCGACGTCTTTTTCCCGACAAGCCGTTCTCAGGTGGGAACTAAGAAGCCCTGGGAATGGGAGTACAGCTATTACATCATACCTCGCTCAGTCCGTATAACGTTGCACGGCTCTATACAATGAGACGGAGGACTCCTTGTGGAAACCCGTCGCAGTTCAACTCGAGCGCTTCCCGTGCCGTTAGCTCGAATTCGCCACCGCGCAAGAGTACTCGGAGGCGCCGGCGGTGGCGGCGTGAGCGTGGGCACCACGTGCAACAAGCTCCAGCGTATAAACCCCGGAGTAAAAAATAAAAAAAAGGGGGGGGGGAGGGCTGAAGCGCGCGAGGCCTCGGAGGTGCGCAGGCCATTAGACGTTATACCAGTAACGCCACTTTGACCCGACAGAGACGTAATCAGTACGAATTACGGCGCTGTTTCACGGCCTCTCTCTTTTTATGGCCGCCGCCGCCCGCCTCCACTGGTGGCGGCCCGTTTACACACAGAGCGGCGAGCCGTCCGTAAATCTCCGGTTCACGCGGTTGCACAGACAACGACGCCGACAGAGCGCGAAACGCCCCCCCCCCCCTCCCCCCATCACCACCGACGAAGAGGCTCATGTGCGAGCGAGCACGCCAAGCGATGGGTGCCGACACGAAACGGCATGGCTGTAACGGGTAACATCGCGAGCTTCTGTGGACGGGTCTCTTCGTTTTTGTCCGTTTCGTTCCCCAGTTCCCGACTCATACCCGCATCAAAACAGCCCAGAACGATTCACTTTAGGGCAATTTCGGCACCTTGATGAGAGGCGTGCTATATGCTGTCCGTGTGTGGAGAGAAACGGCGGCGAAAAACGAAGAAAAAGAAAATGAGGTTGGCAATTCCAGCGATACGGCTGCCGATTTCGAGCCCAGCGGTACTATAGGCGGTCTTCTGCCAAGTTATATAGGTAACACAATTACAATCAACTCACTCCCACCCGATTGCTTAAAGCAGTAGAAGTTTGGGCCAGTTGGTAACATACTATAGTTGGTTAAAAACAAAATAGCGCGCGAGACACATCGGGGATTAAATGAAATAGGTCAGGCCACGTAGCGCACGTTTATCCCATTCTGCTCTTTTTTAGTGCCGTGTGTTTCGCGATATCCCGACTATTGTTATTAAAGCTTGACCGAAATTAATCGTTAACGCTGTTTCCCAACAAGCCCGATTTCGAGTGGATCGGGGACTGTAGAAATGGGGCAGCAGTTCCGTTTAAATGGGCCACGGTGGTTATTATACTGCATCACGTGGCGCCTATTCTAAACCGCGTACATCCACTGGCGACACGATCCGCGGCCGTCTCCGTGTAAACGTCACTCGCGGCCGCCGGCGATCGAATGCAGCGGCAGAAGCGGCAAAAGCGACTTATGTCCCCTCCACGCGCAGGCGGGCGAATATCCGTTTGACAAGGTATATACGCAAGCACGAGCCGTACGTGACACGCGATCGTGACGACGGGCTTTCGGACATCGCAACTAAGCCTGTCTATATACGTAGTAAAGTCCCCATGCATGCGATGGCTGTCGCTTCGCTGTTAGCCGCGACCAGCAAGTATCACGAACGCGAGTAAAGGCAAGCGTCTCGCGTGGCCCCCACGAAGAGGAAGTATCTGCCTCCTGCTGTAACTTGGTGTAGTTGACCCACGTCGAGCTATTTTTTCACTGTCCAACCGGTTCACGGCCATGAACAAAGCAGTGAATGCGCTCCAACTTACTTCAAACACATTGGCATAGTTGAATACTGACCACACGTGCGTCACCCTGTGCGTATATACCATTCGCGCGTCCGCGAGAAACGTATACTTGCGCGTACACCTCCGAAATCTCTCGCATACCGATCCAATCGGTCACCGAGTCTATGAAGACCATCACAGTAACGGTACATTCTTAATTATAGTATATAGGTTTACAGCTCCCGTCAGTTCTGTCTATAGAGATGGGGCGCTATGCGGTGGAGCGAAAAAAAAACAACAATAACATGTGTTTGAAGGTATATCAGGGCTCAACGAAAAGCTACGCGACTTTTTAGCCACACACACACACACACACACACGCACACACACACACACACACACACACACACACACACACACACACACACACACACACAGAGAGAGAGAGAAAACAAGGCGCAAGACAGGTTTTTAAGACCTACGGTGTTCAGGTCGCCAGAAGTCTGACGACCGAACACCGTATAGTGTCATAAAGGTATCTTGCACCGTGTTTCGTTATATATATATATATATATATATATATATATATATATATATATATATATATATATATATATATATATATACACATTTTTTTTCATTTAGATCTCCTTTTTCAGTGAACAGCTTAGCTAAAGCTACCCGGGACACCTTGTATAGTGGTGCCGTATACCTTGAACGCAGCGAATTCCGAGAGACAAGCTTTTTTTTTTTTTTAGCGCTCTAGACAGCCGCGACGAAGGTCGTACACCTCAATGACGGTGTAGGGGAGGGGGGGAAAGGGAAAACGTGGTAGAAGGAGATAAATGTGACAAGAGTATAGTTCGAGATCAGCGCACACCCAGCTCGATATACTGCTGGGGTAAAAGCTCGAGAAGAGCGAACCCGTGTTCGCCCAGCACCAGCTATCATTGTGGGCTGGTCCGTGCGGATGCGGATACACTCGGGCGAAGCTCGGCAGATGAAGACGAAGCTGCGAGGCCACTTGACAGCAACGGCCAGACACTGAGGGGGAGGTCGATCTCCGAAACCAGCGCTGCCTCCCCCCAAGTTTTCCCTCTTTCGCCCATCTCGCGGCCAACTTCACGTCAGCCTTCCAAGAGCGCAGCAGAGATCGCCGGCGCGGAGATGGACCAGTCACAATCGGCGCGAGAGAGGAAAATCGCGCGCTTCGCGGTGATGTGCGAGCGCAGGCATATCGAAAGACAAGAGCCGGCGCGAAGAAATGAACGGGGGACGGAAGGGGGGAGCGGCGCGCTTATCAGACTCCTAATCCCCCAAAACCGCGCCGCGCGGCCGCGGCCTTTCATTAGCGAAACACGGTTGTCCCTGACGAGGAGCGAGTAGTCCTCGGCGCGCGCACAGTTCTTCCTGGGGAAGAGAAGTGTATACGGGAGAGAACGCCATCTCTCGTCTCATTTCTCAGGCCGCGCTACGCCGTCCCGACGTTTTTCTTTTCCCCACTTTTCGTCTATATACACACACTGTCTCAAACGAGCTGTCGTGTGGGAGAGAAAAGAAAAGAAGAGCGAGAAAAATCGAGAGCAGACAGGGAAGGCCGCGAAGCGAATCGAGATAGGCGAGTGACGAGAGAGCGAAAGCCGCCGAGATTGGAAAACGCAATAAAGCGGCTTTGCAGAGCGTCGAGCAGTGGCTGCTCGCCGGCGACCGCAAAGCCTGTGTGTCGCAGCCCATCCGGCCGCTAATGGGCTCCAAAGCGGCCGATTGAAGGAGGAGAGGGAGGAGGAGGAGACGCGATCCCTCTTTTTCCTCCGCTTCGTCGTCTTCCGCGCTCGCTGTGACAGATCAGAGAGCGCCGACTCCGCGACAGTCGAAAAACTTTATAGTATACCCTTCGTTTGGCAGGAGGAGATGCCGGCTGTACGTCCCGCACTAACGCCACGGCGTAATGACGTTCCGCGAAAAGCAGTGAAAGGAGGAGAGAGGGGGGGGGGGGGCTCCAACCCGTCCGCTCGGGCAGAGAAAGAATGCGAGCTCGTCGCTTTCGTTGTTTCACGTACTCAGCTGAACAGCAGAACTTGCCGTTCTCGCATCTACACGTATCTATACCGCCGGCGTTCGTACCTTCATCGGTGTTCGGGGGACGTCATCGCACGCGAGGTTGCAAGCCTACTCGACATGGCTATGCGGGCAAAGCATCAGAAGGTCTTCAGTTTGTCCTAGTTGTTTACTGCACGTCATACTGACCGCAAATAAAGAAGGGGACAGCGGAAGAGAACACAAGAACGACACGCGCGGTACTTACGATACCGCCCGTGTCGTTCTTGTGTTCTCTTCCGCTGTCCTCGCCTTTATTTGCGGTCAACATGAAATGCGGACAAAGCGTCGCCGCAAACAAATGTTCTTCTTCTATCCAGTTGACACTCCCGGATGGATGAACACCAAGCGTCATTTTAAAAGACCGCTTGTATAACAATAATTACCCGGCGTGTTTGGTTAGTGGCTAAAGGCATTGCGCTACTAAGCCCGATGCCGATCGCAGGATCATATCTCGGCCACGGAGGCCGCATTTCGATGAGAGCGAAATGCGAAAGAGCAAGTAAAAAAAAAAAAAAAAAAGAAAACGCGAGTGTACCGTGCATTGGGAGCGCGTCAAGGAACTGCAGGTAGCCAAAATGAATCGGGCGTCTCCCAGTGTGCCTCATATTCAAAACGATTTTTTGTTTCCTGACAAGAATACCTCACAATTTTCTTTCTTTTTCTTCTTTTCTTCTGGCTGTGTAGAATGACGCGACGCCAGTGCGCATTATACTGAGACGCGGCAACCATTAGCAATCCGCGAGTCACTGAATTGAGTATCAGTTAACTTACAAAAAACGAATCGCCGGCTCTCCGCATATATAGAAGCACAGCCTACTCTCGACGCAACTCGTCGCGGTAATATCCGAGAGCGGCACATGTAAACCGAAGATGCCGCGCGATCGAAGCGGCGCCTAGCTACGCTACGTGTCGCTGATGTGCTGAACCAAGTTACGTGTCATTCGTACTAATCACCGCCAGAAAGCTGATGCATTTTTATCGCTCTTTCTTTTCTTGTTCTGTTTTTACTCATTCATACCCAAGAGCGCCAACGAATAGAACCGCTTGCCTATACGACCGTTCGCCATGATTACGCACTTAAACCTGCAATTGAACCTGCTGCCACCTCATACGTCCTCTCCTGTCGCCTCACTTTTCTTTCTTCTTGCGGATTTTCGCACTATATACGTCCATCATGTCTGTCCACCGCCTAGCTTAGCGAAGTATTCTGCCACTGAAAATTATAGTACTAACTGCTTATGATACGTCTTTTCTTTTAACACCCACCTGTGAAACGCTTTCGGGTATTATAAAGACACTCAAAATAAATAAATGACGCATACACCAATCACACGCGCGACCGCGGGAACCGCACGCTCCAAACTACAGTAATACATAACCACGTAATGCAGAGGCGCCGTCTGTCTCCGACTATCGCACTGCCACACACACGGGCTCGTTCACTTAGCAGAATGCCATTTCACGCGATCACCGCCAGCAGGCTCCGGTAAATGTCACGGCCGGCGCGCACTTCGAAGGCCCCCTCTCCTCCTCCTCCCCCTCCCCCCGCCCGTCGAACACTCAAGACAGGCTCTGGCTGGCATGGCTGGCTCAAAGCAGCATCCCCCTCTCCCGGTCGTTTTAAGGATGTTCCTACGGAGAGCGCGCCGCGGGCCGGCGTTCTTTTTTTTTACAGGCCGGAATCGGGCGCCGCGCTGAGACCGGGGCTGGTGCGCACGCGTAGCGAGCCAAGCCGAGCCGAGACAAAAGCCAGGCTACCCCAGCGCACGCAGGCCCTTCTCGGGCCACGGTATAAAGCACGTGGGGGCCACGTGGGCGAGAGAAGAGCGCAAGGCCTGAATCGCGTCCGCAGAGAATACACATAACCTGCAGCCGCTTATCCCATTGCAAACGCGATGGCCCGGAGTGCTTGCCCCCTTCCCCCTCCCCCACCTCTCTCCCCGTAGCATCCGGCTGTGGACGAGCATTCGAGCGTTGGACGACCCAAACACCATCGCCTGCTCCCAAGTGACACAGGCGTTTTCTTTCTTTTTTTCTTTTTTTTTTTTTTTTTGCTATCCGCGGTCTGTAACAACGTAAATATTTATTCCGCGGACGGGTCTAGACGGCTATGCAGCGCGACGTGTAAGGGAAACACGGTATCATGGCCTGAGCGCATGTCATCTGTAGCGGGCCCCCGAGCACGTGCTCAGAGGCGCGTGCTGGAACTTGCGTGTATACGCGTGCGAGTCGAAGACCCGAGCATCTTTAGCTTCGCGAATGTTACGCGAAAGCGCGTATAGTCAGAACTAAACACAGCGCGTGCTCTGGTTATACTCGAACGCCCGCTGGGCTTGCCAAATATATACGGAACAAGGATTCCGCGATAAAGCCTATACGAACGTAACTTGAAAAAATTGAGGACTGCAGTCCAAACTTGGCATGGCGGGCCCTTTTCTGTACACTCGTAAACTTCATTAGAGCGTCTGAACTACGAAAAACTATTAGTTTCTTTTTCTTTTTCCTTCGGCGAGCCTGTGGTTCCTATACACTATTGCTCAAGGGTGTGCGCAAGTGTTTCGAGTTTGCAAGCGGCTTTTGCGAAGAACGCACAAAGGGACAGCTCATGCCGGAAACATAACTGCGCGCTGAGCTTTGCGCCAGACAGGCCCTACAGCAAAGTTCTTGAATAAGCGAACTAAATCCTGCGAGCGCAGCTTTCGAAGCTGTCTGCGCGGAGGCCAACACCCGAAATCATCTTCGTCGCACAATGAAAAAAGTGCCAGACAAATTGTAAAATAAATTACACCCTTAAAAGTGAAAAATCGTGTAAATCAATGTATAACTCACACCCTTACACCTTTCCTTAAATGCAAGGGTGTAAGGTTTACACCATCTAAAGGGTGTAAATAATTTTGCAGTGCAGCGATCGACAGAAGAACAAAGGAGACTGGCTGTTCCGTGACTCAGGAACCACACGCAAAAACAACAAAAGAAGTTCCATACGCAGAACAACTAGATATATATAGTAAGAGAACTCATACATCGTCCTACCTATTTTCTAGATGCCTGCGATTAAACAAACAAGCGCCCCGTTACTTTGTCGATACTGATGCCCCTGCAGTGGTGTATCATACTCCAGGAAACTGAAGAAACCTCTGGTTACTTTTCGCTGGTTCGATTCCTCAATCTGTCCTTCCCACTGACAGTCCCCACAGGAGAAGCGCGCGTGTTGAAGTGGTATACCTTGCACGACGCACAAATACACACATGAAGATCGCGCCTCACAACTTCCCAACCGCAAACGTCGTGCCTTCGGTTTTCCAGTTCCTTCACCCTTCCTTTATTATTTATTTATTTATTTATTTATTTATTTATTTATTTATTTACTTATTTATTTATTTATTTACAGCACTGCCTGTCCTATTGCGAGGCCATAGCAGGGACAAGTAATACAGTGCAGTAGCAGACAAATATACATATTCCTGACGGGCAGCAACATAACATCGAATACATGTAGGCAAAAGAGCTAAATTGGCCGTCGGAAAGATACATAAGAATACGTCGTTGACAATGGCAGGCCCAACTTCACAAGCAGTCAACTTCGCATGCATGACAAGTTGTAAAAATGATTTTCTTCATCAAAGGTTAACAGACAGAACTAATCCATTGCTACTGTGCAATCATCAAACGCTCTATCTGCAACGAAAATCAATATAATGAATGATCACTAGTAATATCATGACCCGGACGTTTCCATTCGCTAATAGTGAGAGGAAAAAAAGAATTCTTGAACCTGTCATTATGGCATACATCCTTGGTTAGTGTGCGTGGGTATTGTGAGTGTGCGTGTACATTAACCGACTATATATGTCGTTATTTTTTTTTTTTTCTTTCAGCTGCGCTTTATTAGCGATTGGTGCTTGGAGAATCCGGGGCGATAAGCCGGGAATGGGCAGGCCCATTCTGTGGGCCTGCTGTGGGACAGCTTCTGTGAAAGCCGACGCATACTACAACCGTTACCGAGTTCTAGGTGTACGCTCGGCCACAAAATATTACGGACCACGAAATCTGCGAAAAATCTGAACATCTCCGCAAGCTCACAACGCAGCCTGGTATTGGCATTTCGGGCCTCGACTATAGAATATGCTAACAACTATGTCGCGTACCTTCTTACAGGATACCGCTACATGCTGCTCAGGGGAATTGAGCGCTTTCGGACATCTTGTGGTCCGTAAACTTTTGTGGCCGGCTGTGCATACGAACACCGTGTGGTCCGTCGCGACGGGAAGCTTGGCGAACCGCGCGCTTGGGTCGTGGAGTGTGCGTTTCGAAAGCGGCGGGGCCAATCGGGCCGGGGGCTTCGCCGCGACGCGAGTCACGGCGAGCCAAGCATCTAGCAAATTGGTTTCCAGCCTATTGCCAACGGGCCGGCCGGCCGGGCCCCGGAGGGAGGAGGCCCGACGCTCGCCGATACGAGCGAACCTCCCTCCGCGCAAGTTGGGTGCAGTGTGCCGCGAACGAAAGTCTCGCGGCCCCATCTGGACGACGGGCACGTTGCGACAATGTGTCAGGCCGCGATGTTGCCTCCGACTCGCGCAGCCCGTTCCCACGTGTACAGATATATAAACGTATGTATATACACACACAAAAGGCGAATGCTGGCGGCGCCCGCACCCTTTCGGAAGATCACGTGTCCCGACTGCAGAGAGCGAACGTTCTAAGAGACACGGTCGTTGGGTTGCTTTAATGGACTTGTCGCCACCGTCGTGTCTCTCTCGGGCTCTGCACAAAAGAGGAGCTGGCGCGTCGCCGGCACCGGTTTCTGTCTTACGCGAGGCGTTCGGGTTCAATGATGTCCGCGCTGGTGCGCGATCGCAATCCGGCGTTTAGTGTCGCGCGTGCGAGTTGAGATGACATTCTGATTTTCGTTGTAGTAGCTTCAGCAGATGCAAAAATAAGCATAGCGCGACGGAATGTCACGAAGTTAGAAACTATTAGGCGGACACCCCCAATAAAGCATCACTAGGTTTAAATAGTAACTTCCAGCTCGGCAAAGTTAGTTAGAAAAACTAAACGTAGCTCTAAAAAGAATTATACCGTGTACAACGAGGCACGAATAATGTAGAAACTACATTACAAAATTAGAACATTTAAGAAGGGGGAAGGAAAGCCACGCGATGAGCATTATATAACTAACCAGGTACCAGTTCTAGTAAGCATTTTATGAGTACTCCGGCCGTGTTCGAAGGACACCTTAATCCGAGGTCACTCTCGGCTACCAGCTCGCGTTGCGTCTCCCGTCCCGAAATGCGTACTACGCACAGGGTAGTCGAGATATAAATAAATAAATAAATAAATAAATAAATAAATAAATAAATAAGGAAAGTTCTTGCTAAGCGCGAATCAAAGCCCGTAGAACACAAACAAGTGCCACGTGACTAATCGCGCGGGGCTTTTCGTGAGGTTTCGTAGGCTTCCTTGATCGGATTGGGAAAAACTTTTACGTAACACGCATTGAGCAGCAGAAAGCTGGATAGGTAATTTTTTCTCGGTGACCTAATTTTTTTTATTTACGCTTTGGCTTTGATTATAATACTTGAGAAGTTTTCAATTAATAACTAATTACGTCATCCTCTGAAATACAAAAATAGAAAGGCAGCCTGGCCTCCTCCAAGCGACGGTAGACGACGTAAACTTCGGTTCTATCCAGCTACGTGGCACTCGCATATTTTTTTACAATTTTGGCGCAAGTTACGCGGTTCACTCTGCATGTATTTGTGTACGCACATACACGCTCCTCTATAAGCTCTCCCGTTCCACCTCTACCTCTACCACGTGATCGGGCGTCCCACACCTTCACACACGTACTCTGTTCCCACTCTGACACTCCTAATGACGAGGCATTATTAAAAGCTTGTTCTTGCTTCTCACGCAGCACGAAGGTCGCGAGCAACCCCCTCGTCGCTTCCGCTGCAACGTGCGAACGCGAGGCAATCAGAAACGCGGGAATTAACCTTCGAGTTTAGGCCGGGGGCAGCTGCGCAGGTGGAAAAAGAAGACGTAAGAGTGAGAGAGAGAGGCGCCAGAGCTTCCACAGTTTACGAAGAGAGAGCCCGTACGCTGGACGAGGCAATCTTGCTCCTCAGAGAGAGAGAGAGAGAGAGAGAGAGAGAGAGAGAGAGAGAGAGAGAGAGAGAGAGAGAGAGAGGCGCCAGAGCTTCCACAGTCTACGAAGAGGACCCTGGACGAGGCAAGCTTGCTCCTGTGAACAACCTTACTCGCCCATGTAGGCATACAAAATGCATTAAGCGAGAAGTTACTCGAAGCGGGAAGCGCGCACGAGCCTATTAGAAACTCTAAAGAAAAAGCTCACCACCGATTTTATAATTCGGCCGTTTATCGCTTAGATTTATTAGTGGACAATGCGCCGCCTTGCCTACCACTGCTAACCGAACGCTCGATATTTTTTTCGTTCTTTCTTTACAAAGTGTATCGAAAATAGCAGATCCTTTCATACAGGCCGCTTCGAAATTGCATTGCTTATATAGAAATCCATCAAATGTGATTCAATTTTTTTTTTTTACCTCCGTACTTGAAATTGCTATAGTGCATATTTCTGCGTTTTCCCGAAAGGATCCCTTCATAGACCAAAAGAAAAAAAAAGTTTGAGAGGGAAAAATATATATAGTGTGCATCAGTTTTAGAATCACATAAAACATAAATAATGCCCCGAATTCACAAAGCCTTGCTTTCGAGTACGTGTTCCTCGTTATTAGACTGCCACCTTCGCTAATGATATGTCCAGCGTCACGATTGGCTGGAAATTGCTCTTACGAAGAATTCTAGCGTAAAAAAGATTTTAAAATTATTTTTTGTAAGCGCCAAAATCTTCGGCAGCACACTTCCATAGCCACGCTTACGTATTCAAGCTGACGTTGGTCATAGCTGGCCTTTTCTCTCCTTTATTAGACGTGAGGTATCGGAAATTTTGCCACAGAGAGGGCGCGGTCTATCCAAAAATCATAGGCATGGATAATGCACACACATAAAAAAAAGTGCCACAAAAATACAAAACACTGTCGGAAGTCCCTAACAAATACTAAGGCGAAACACCATAAGAGAGAAAGTCCGTGGATGGCGAAAAAAAAATTAACTAAGAACGAAGAGGTTATAGGACTACAAGAACACAAGCACGGGCAGGTAGGTGATCGTCAGATGCACACCGCACGTCTACAGGACGTCTTCCTCCAGAACACACAGCGACGTTGGTGCAGTGTGTATAGATACACCCGCCGAGCGGCGCCACAGAATCTGCTCCCGCTGCACGGAACTATACAGAAGGGAGGGTGCGTTGCCACGCCTGCTCGCAGCACAAGGCAACCACGACCGGGCGCACGGCGCCTACGTGCTGCGGATGCGAACTGCACCGCGTCGTGTCCGCGACAGGGACCCGAGTCTCGCTGCTGATAGCGCAGCGTTGCGGATGCTTGACTACTCTGGCGCCAGAGCCAATCAGCGGGGCAGGACAGCCTCCCGCGGCGGCCCAGTTCGTACATGATTATATTGCGCTTAGCGTTACACTGACGACCGTATAAAGGACAGGGCGCCGACTTACATGTTACACGTACACGCTTAGTGTACGCACACGCACGTAAACGCTTAGTGTTACACTGACGAACGTAAAAGACAGGACGCGGACGCTTAGTGTACGTACACGCACGTACACGCTTAGTGTTAGAATGACGCTCGTCAGTGTAACACTATAGGGCGCAATATAATCATGAACGTCCACCAACTAGCCCCGTTCATTGCTTTGCCAGTTCGTACAGTCATAACAGTTGGCGACACGCGAGCCGAGTCTCCTGTCAGGGCGCCTACGACCGCCATATATAGATCGAGAACGGTTTGGCCAGATTGACTGCCTCACTAACGCCGTCTCTATAGCTCGCCCAGCGCTGCATCGTTTTTATTTATTTTTTCTAGATGCGCGCACGACAATGTGGCGACGCCTCCCCGCGTAAAAAAACAATGCCGCGCTGTAGCGAATGCGCGGGCGCTCTATAATAAAGCCTGCCGCCAACAACGGCGAATCCACGAAGCGGCGACGGATACTCCTGCGCGCTAGAGCAACCCTATAGAGCGAGACCGTGATACGGCCACGTTAGGCTGGTACAGGTTACAATGCGACGACAGAAGATCGAATGACGTGTCTCAGTTCGCTCGCTTAGTCGCGCTTCCTACCCTGCTATATAGCAGGGTCTATTTGTGAAGAAGGATCGACATTTGGGCGAGTTGGTAACACCTTGAAGGGGCGGGGCAAGACGACGAAGACAGAAGGCAGGAAACACACGGGACAGCGCTGAACTCACAACTAACTTTATTCGAAGGCCCCCATCATACGCAAACTTACGTACTACAACGCATGGCCACGTGCTCTCCCGTCGAAGTTAGTGCGAGGAAAACGATACTTTTGTTTCTTGTGTGTTTCAACGCTGTTGCCGCTTGGGAACTGTAAAGGGTCAGAGAACCTCGCCAGGCGTTTTCCCGACCTTTGATCTCTGCCCCCCTCCCACCTTCCCGCCTCAAATAGCTGGCTCTGTATCGACAGTCCGCCGAAAAACGAAAAAGATTAATAATAATGAAGACGCCCAACAAAGGCGAATACTGTAGCGTGAGGCTTCACATCACGACACTGCGACAAGGCACGAAAGCCTCTCCTCGGACATGAAAGAGGCGGTCGCAGTGAAAGGGGGGGGGGGGGGGGACAACCTCCTTGTTTGCTC